>NW_018745209.1:0-27864 GCF_001683475.1 Chenopodium quinoa
AGTAATATGCTAACGCTAATAATTGAAATTAAAATGCAATATTATTGAATTTAAATGTAAATTTCAGCAGAGTCTCAAAATTTTACAACTCAAAATTATTGATATCATCAACCAACACAAGAACAAAGACCAACCCAAAATGTTGGTACCCCAAATACATTCATTTCAAGCCTAAGAACTAAAACAAAAAAAAGTCTAACAAACAAATGGATTTAGCTAAGTTTAAATCTAAATTTCAACATTGATCATGAAATAGTTTGACTAAATATCTCGAACCTCATTTATCTCCTCCCCATTATAAGGTATTGTTCTTCAAAAATCCTGTTAACACGACACAAAAACAAAAACTAATCAATTCAAGAGTGTAGCCAATTTAAAATAAATTGATGAATTAGTAGTGAAAGATCTGACAACACATACTAACAAGATCCTCATTACTACGGTGATGTTGAACTGTTTCAAACATATAGTACACGACATAGTATCCACATCTCACTTCCTCCCAATTTTTGATGATACTACACGCTCGCATCATAGCCACAAAGTCAATAGACTCATTCAACTCATTTCAAACAAGATAAAACCTAAGCATGAAAAATAAGAATACTAATCATATCATTCTCACCACATTTTAAAGAGAAAAACATCTCGGATTAGAACTTAATTCACAACTTTAAAGAGAAAAACAGGCCATTATATTCAGTTTTGATAAATTTATATCCATGATTTAAGGATCATACATATATTAAATCAAAATCAATCTTCTTCAATAATTCTTCCTGTAAATTTTGCAATTGCAACTATTACAGTAACTAATCCGAGATTTTTAGTAACGTATTATTCGAATTTTGCATTCTTTACAATGTTAGCATCATTCATTGACTCCAGAGTAAGATCATGATACCTTCGATTCGAACACTTGGTGATGAGGACTACTAAAGATTAGATTTCAGCTAGAACTCTACAGAGTTAATATACTGCTGGAAGGTTGGGTGATTATTTCATTATTTGATTAATAACATACACAAAAACTATGGACCAATTTAAGCTACAATTGCTATTAATCACGGCCCTAATAAGTTTAGTCCTGTTTTACCAAATTTTACATGTCTAGCTTAAACATGTTCATTGTACCTGTCTTCTCGTAGACAAAACAAAATGAAAATTGCAGTGCTATTATTCTCTTAAAATACGAAATGCATGTCATCAACTCATAATCACTTTATCAGTAAGTAGTAATTAACATCATCATTTCAATTTGAGGTAAACAATATCATACACAAAACAAAGGAATAACATTGTGTCATTATTTTGACTACTTCTCTTAAAATTCTTATTCGGTAATGAAGAACTAGATTATGCCGCTTTAATTGTAATTTTTTTTAAACAACTTCAATTGTAATGTTAAATTACTTTTAATATCGATATTTACATTATGGAAAATCCCACTCTTATATCCCTAGCTAGAAAATGCAGTCTTATTAAAAGGTTTTTATCTAACATATCTTTTAGTCGTAAGGAGGATGTTTATTTGATTCATATGATTTTATTTGAAAATTTTGTACTTTATAACTTTAACAACCCCATATTATTTTGAACCAATAATGAAACAATCTCATAACAAAACATAAGATCCACATGAAATTTAGCCATAACATTTACATATATATGTCAATATCGATCTTAGGATCATTTGAAACTGGAAGAAAAGCTCTAACCAGCTATATCCCTCAGCTCAATTTCTCCGCCCATCCCTCATATAAGTTATATCCTTGCATTGGTTTGAAAAAATGTGGACCTTCCAAAGTTACAAGTATTGATATTCATATGGGACTAAATGAGATGATAACAATATACCTATCTATCATCACATTAATGATAAGAGAGAATATATGCAAAAGTAAATAATAAGGCTAGGTAGACAATTTAAAGTGGAGAATATATGCAAAAATAGTGCGTGAATTTCTAAAGTAGAGATCGAATTCAATACACTACGGTTATGAAGAAGCTAATAGGAGTACAACAAGTATGTATAAGGTAAGGATTTGTGTATAAATATGCAAAGGATGGGTAGGTAATTGGCGCAGTGCAACACACAAGCTTCTGATCTCTAGCATACAAATAACCAACATCCGAACTTCCGATCAAGGTAATGTCATGTATATCATATACATAGAAAGAGTCTTTATATATAGTATGCATTTATATTTGTTATCAAATATATTAAAGCAAGTCATCTATATATATATATATATATATATCGGGTTAAACTGAATTACTAATTTGCAGTTAAAATTTGTTATAGGTACTGAAGGAAAAAAATGGCCTCAGCACAAGAAACAGTTGTGATGAATGCACAAGACAAAGAGATTGTGGAGAAGATGGTAGAGGTGGCGAAAAACATTGGGATGAAACAGAACAATGGTGCAGCGGCCAATAGTCAACAAAAAACAGTGCAGTCGTCTCGATGATGAACTCCACCCCTGGAAGGGTTAATTTTTCAATGAATCAGGATTGGCATGGGGAAGTGATGACTGGTGAATATCCTTCGGTCATTGATGTCAGCAAAGGCGACAGCTTTACTCATTCGGCGACAGATAACGATGGATCCAAGGGAGCCGTAGTGTACTTGGGCAACAACAGTACTGCTAAAAGTTGTGCATGGCTATTGGCTTGGTCTGCTCCCAAATTTCCCACCACCAACAATCCTAACAAGGTTTACGTCAAATGTGGCGATGCCACTGATTTCCAGAATATTAATTGGAACCAAATCGAAGCTTCTCTCGACGTATCATCCACTTTCTCGAGCTTCATGGAACCAATTACCAAGACCACCTGCAGTGCTAACATCCTCCCTGGCAAAAACTTCGCATCTGTTGGTGCTAATTTTGGAACTATGTAATTCTACGTACTTTCGTTCGTAATTAGTATGCATGGCTCACTCATCATAATTAACATGCATGCATGTATGTACGTGCTTTAATTATTTGTTAGTTAGTTTCTTTCCTAGCTAGCTAACTAGCTACGTACCATGCATGCACATCTATGTTATATCTATTTACTACTTCAATAATAATGAGCCCCTACGTTATTATTAGTTTCATGCTTTTATCCCTAATTTTATTTTCTCTTTACTATACTTAGGGCCTGTTCTCATTTACCGAACTCAGCTGAACTGAAACTGAACTGAACTGAACTGAACTGAAATGAATATTTTATAAGAGAAGGAAATTAGGAGCTGAACTGAACTGAACTGAATTGAATTGAATTGAATTTCAACGTAAGAGAACAGGCCCTTAGCCTCTAATTTTACCTTTGTCCATCATTTTGGCTAGACATGCATTATTACACTTGGAACTTTTACTCATTACTACGGTTATTGCTTGCACTTTGATTTGCTATTCAAGGTGCGTGTCACTCTTTGCTCTAAAGTGTGGGATGAGCTCAGTAATGCATATATGATGAATTTAGGGAACTCCTCTAGCAGCTAGGTAGGCTATCATTAAGGCAAGGGTCGCAGGACCAAGTGCGTGAAGCTAATCAAGTTGCTAGGATGACTAGATAGAAGCCGGAGATATCAATGGCCTTTTGTATTAGGCCTATGTTGTAACCCTTATAGAAATACATATAACAAAGAAAAAATTGACACTATGAATCTTTACCTTACTAAAATTATACTTCAATCATTGATTAGACCGAGTATAAAATACAGGGGACATAATTTGAAACAGGATTCTCCCCAATTCTTTCCTTCAATTCTCATCTTCAAACACAACATCTCATTTAGGAAAAAAAAATTCCAAACACCCCGTATAATTTTCTTCATCCTTAAATTTAATGTCGTATTGAGAGTAAAAATTTATTCCGATAATTAAAAGAAACCGAAGAGGAACCAGATGGTGTTCAATATCATGTCGTCGCACCATTATCCTTAATAAGAGAAACTGTGGCAAGACAATTACTAACCAATTCAGTCAATTTATTTCCATAACCAACCAAGGGAGACGTACCACCACTTTCTTGTACACCATCATCACACGTACCAAAATCCGAAATCGTGGCGCTTAACATACTATTAATAGTACCAATATCTTTGGATTCAAGTGCTTTTACAACCTTATCTAAATTATCCAAAGCATTATCGTACATCTCCTTGCAATCTCTAAGGACATCCATATCATTATCGGTTTGCCCTAATTTTTTAGTACTCAAGGCTAGGGCAAGTTGCGTGGCTTGTTGCGTCGCTTTAACTTGCATCCCAAGTAAAGAGAACGTGTCCGTTTTTTAACACCATTATGTTATTATGCATTAGGAATGGCTTTAAGGAGGAAATGCAAAGGTCAGGATTATCCGTGGCATCACAAGTTTTCTTTACGTCCGGGTTATTAGCCGCCGTGTTGGTGGTGGTTAATGATTCTTCTGTTGATCATGGTTGAGGTCAAAGGGGTTGAAGGTGATGGGGAGATCAATTGGATCCCCATCGGCGTCTTGCATGGCGATTGGGCGGAACTTGGTGAGAGAACGTACGAGGGATCATTATAAGGGGCCGCGGCAATGGATGGTGACGGTGATGGAGGGATAACAAAGGCGGTTGTTTCTAATGATGTTGGTGGTGAACTTGGAGATATTGTTTCGGATAAAGATCTACATTGAACTTGATAGATGAAAGCAAATAAGAGGGACAAAATTGATAAGATGAATATTGGTTGCATTATTATTAAAGGTGATAAAAGTTTATTAGGTTACTTTTCAAGCAATTTAATTAGGAAAAGTTGGTGAGATATTTAAGGTATCAACAAAAAAAAAAAATTATATATTTTTTTTATTATGTTCAACGGTTTAGAAAGCTAAGGTAGTAGTTTGAAAGTTTTAATGTGTTGTTCTAATTTAGATTAATGGTTAAAATGATGAGGTTTATTTTTAATCGTGATCATTAAATTGGATAGGTGGTAGGAACTAAAAATATCTGTCCTATACCAAAAGTGGTGAAAATCAAACACAATATTTGCGCCCCGTCAATTTTGTTGTCATCGTGAACTGTAATAATGCAATCCTATCCTACCTTACGGAGTAATAAAAGTCTTACCATGCACCAACAATTTTTGGCGTAAAAATTTTGTTGCCAATGATATATAATTTGCTTTTATTTTAATTGTTTTACTATTACAACTCAATGTAAGGAGAAGAAATTTGACTAGATTATAAATCTAACAAGAGCGCCAACTAGAAGTGTGTCAAATTATTTTAGCAAAGTTAGTAACAATAAACTTTTATTAGTATTTATAAATAAAAAGAATAAATAAAAAGAATAAAATCAATGAAAGGGAACCAAACAGAGAAAATAAAAATAGAATATAATTACTTCTCAGCTAATTTCCAGCCTTGGTCTAAGGGTACAAAAATAAAATACTACAATCGTACATACAAGATTTATAAAAAAGATTCATGGAACACAAACAGTTATAATTATTGTTGGTTCATGCAAAAAAGTGAATAATATATATATATATAGGGGAGGGTGATGAGTGACATTTATGTCACTCTTAGGGGTAGTATTTAGGTCTTTTTCCTCTTATTTTTCTTAGGTTTTCACCTCATTGTCCTCTTATGGCTTCTTTTTGTGTTGATGAAAAGTAATGCTTAATTTGATAATCTTTATGCATTATTTTATCATCCCCATGCTCTCGTGAACTTTGGTATCTTCTGCAGGTACCGTGACGGTCCTATGCACGGTGGGAGGCCCCTTGGCCAAGCATGGAAGCCATGGACAAAGGCAAGAGGAGCAAAAGGGAAGGAGAGGAAGCAAGAAAAGGAAGTGCAAGAGGAGGTGTGGCCGAACTTCTGGAAGGTCCGGTCGAACCTTGGTGTGGTCAAACTTTTCAAAAGTTCGACCGAACCTCCAGGGTGCAGTGAAGGCAGTGTCAAACCTGTTTCAGCAATTTTGCAGGGAGGGAAAACCCAAACGACCCCGACCACCGAGGGGACCGGTACCCCCCCGACCGAACTTACCCAGAGTTCGGTCGGACTTTTCCCGATCTCAGCCAATTTGTACGGACTATTTAAGGTCCTTTTGTGATCGTTTAAAAGGACGGGAGAAGCAGGACAGTAGCCTAGTTTTCAGAAACCTCCCTTAGTTTGAAACATTCCTTAGGATTAATTTAGCTTAGTTTTCATCAAATCAAATCATTGTATTAGTGAAATTCAAGAATTATTCTCAAAGTTTGGCAATTTGTATTCAACATTTGAAGCTTCAATTAGTAATTTCTCCAACCTTCTTCCTTTTAATTTCAGATTTTATTTGGTATTTGCATGTTATTTAAATCTTCCTAGTTCTTGGTAATTTGTTATTGGATGATAGTTATTTCAATTGTTAACCACTTTTCCCCAATTATTGAAGTATTTAGAACCCTAATTCTTGATTGCATGTTGATAAACATGAGTTGTGAGTAGTCTTCTTGCTAGGGGTTGGGTGAAGCTCGACCTTTTGGGTTAACTATGCAAATGTGGGAGAAGCATTGATGTTTGAATTGCAATTAAATTGATTATATGAGATTGCTTGTTAGTTCCTCATGATAGGTTTAGCTACCCTTGACTAAGGAGCTTGATAGTATGATATGCCTAATTTGACATGGAAGTGAATCTTTCATCGTCAAATTTTCCTCCTCCACCCGGCATCTATGATCATGGCATCATCGCTCCAAACAAACACTTTTGGGATGTCTATAAAACCCTCATAGACCGTCCCATTCGATCTACAAGGTTCTTCTGCGGAACACCTTAAGAAAGCTTGGCATCATGGATGAAGTAGTCCGGCTCGCACAAAACTTTGGTTGGGGCGAGTTCATTGACCTCCACGCTCACACCTATGAGCGCGTCACATTGGAGTTCCTTGCTTCCCTCCGCAAGGAAGTCATTGAAGAAGATGATGAAGGAAATGAATCTCAAATTATTCTTCACTTTCGTATGTTCAACGAAGACCATTCCCTATCCGAGAGTGAGCTCAATGAGATCTTCCATTGGCAAGCAACCGGGATGCATCGGCCTTCCGATATGACCTCAATGTGTCGCATTCCCTATAATGAACAAGAATGGTGGCAGAGCATCTCCACCAAGCCCATCTTTCGCACTAACACCGCAAAGGTCAACAACATCATCCATATTGCTTTGAGATACTTTGCCCGGCTCCTTCAGTATGCCGTATTCTTCAAGGCAAACCTCGGCTCTATGGTGAAAGATGAGGTAGCTTGCCTTTTCTTGGCCGACAATCCTCAGCGTTTAAAGTTCAAATGCTCCACCACTTTTATCTCGAGATTGTTGGACACTCGAGATGGGCGGCTTGGTGATGAGATACACATGGGGGGCATGATCACCCTCATTGCCCTTTCTTTGAATGGTGGAGCTTACAAGGACCAAATTGATTTGCTCCCCCATGTGCTCCAAAACAAAGAAAAGAGGCCGTCGGCTACCCTCCTTATGCTCTTTCTATTGTTGCTCTCCGCAACCAACGCTTCATCAACTACTCCACCCAGAATCGCAAATTTATCCTCTTGGTAGATAATGGAGAAGAATGGTGTGTCCTCCCGGATCCTCCTCACACTTCGGTAGACCCTTCCAACCCGCTAAGGTGGAAGATTGCGCGAAAATTCATCCCCGATGAATTAAGGAAAAAACAAGCCCGCGGTGCAATCCCTCACCCTCAACCAGTCTACCAAGTGGAGCATAATTTCCCCCCCCCTAGTGGGGGAGGTGAGACATCTTCTTCTTCTTCCTCTTCTCCTTTTGATATGAGTGCCCTGCGTAGTACCCTCGATGGTATTCGTTTTGATAATCAGGCTTCTATTGAACAATGGGGTACTACGCAAGGATGAACTATGATAGTCTTGTGCAAGCGGGCGTTCAAACGCCCTATGTTAACTATCCCTACCACCCGCCTCAAGAGGGCCCAGTTCCACATTGGGACACCTATGACCCTAACAACCCCTCCCCCAACACCTATGCTTATTGGGAAGGTCCTATCGACCCATCCCAACGTGTTGGTACCCCACCATACAACCCTTATCGGCCGGGTGGGTGCGACTTTGCCTATGATCCGGCAAGTCCATCAACCCCGAATCCTTTTGATGGTGGTTGGGGTACCCAAGGGTGGCCCTATGAGCACTTTAACCAACCTTTCCATCCATCCATGGATCGCCCGGGGTTTGATTTCATGAACCCCCCTCAGGAACGGGAGGATAGAAACCCCCAATGAGGGTTCTCTCCCTCCATTTCCCCCCCCCCCGGACTTTCATGCCTATTCCTTTTGCTCGAGACGTGCAAAAGACTAGCGTGGGGGAGGATGTTCCTTTTGGTTGAAGTGTACATAGGAGGTAGTGTGGTAGGATGGTAGCTTGTACATATGGAGAACCATCACGGATAATGAATTTATTGTAGTTAGAGATGATTTTTGGTTGGTAATATTCTTATGATGATGATGTTAAAAAAAAAAAAAAAAAAAAAAAAAAAAAAGAGAGAATGTGACAAACGAAGGGTTGATGAATGATGATGTAAGAGGAAAGAGAAAGCTCAAAAGTGTTTGGCATTATAGTTCAAGATTGTGGCAACGTAGTTTGAAAATTGGTTGATGATTGATTTTGAAAAAGAGGCTTGATCACCCTTTGCTTCACGGTTAGGCTAAGCACCAATTTCCAAATTCCTCCACACCCTTACCCCCCTAGCCATCGTTATAACCCTTCCAATGCCCTGTTGACCTAGGTTGGTTGAGTCACTAATCGGTGGAGGGAGCTGGAACTCAAGCATATAGAGAAGGCATGACTTGGTGAGATGTCGGGTTCCCCTATTTTGCAGTGTTTTATCTTTGTTCCGGTTCCTTCGAGGAGTCACTTGATGCTATCTCCAAGGGCGGATTTGAATCTAGATGAGGGAACGCGGTAAGATTGTATGGAATGCGGGGGGAGTGGTGCATTTGAGTTCTCTATGCTTAGCATAACTTATCCTTCAATCAACTTTCGGCATCCCCTTGCATGCTCACTTCTACTACTCAGAAAGTTTGACACTCATTCATGTTTGTTATCTCCAAAAGCTTGATTTGGCTATGATTTGTGTTGGATTTGTTGTTTCTCTTTCCCTTGTTTTTGGTTTGTCTTGAACGCAATTTTGTAAGAGTTGTGGGGTATGCTCTCTGGGAAACCCTCACGAGATCACAACTCGTCCTCATCGGCGACCTTGGGGTTTAAATGGCTTGTTGCTTTTGCTAAAAGCAATTTCGGTTTTTCTTTTGTTCCTTGCATGTTTGAATAACTAATTCTTTCTCCCTTGTTCTTTTTCCTTTGCTTTGCTCGAGGGCGAGCAAAGGCTTAGCGTGGGGGAGTTTGATGAGTGACATTTATGTCACTCTTAGGGGTAGTATTTAGGTCTTTTTCCTCTTATTTTTCTTAGGTTTTCACCTCATTGTCCTCTTATGGCTTCTTTTTGTGTTGATGAAAAGTAATGCTTATTTTGATAATCTTTATGCATTATTTTATCATCCCCATGCTCTCGTGAACTTTGGTATCTTCTGCAGGTACCGTGACGGTCCTATGCACGGTGGGAGGCCCCTTGGCCAAGCATGGAAGCCATGGACAAAGGCAAGAGGAGCAAAAGGGAAGGAGAGGAAGCAAGAAAAGGAAGTGCAAGAGGAGGTGTGGCCGAACCTCTGGAAGGTCCGGTCGAACCTTGGTGTGGTCAAACTTTTCTTGCTTCCTCTCCTTCCCTTTTGCTCCTCTTGCCTTTGTCCATGGCTTCCATGCTTGGCCAAGGGGCCTCCCACCGTGCATAGGACCGTCACGGTACCTGCAGAAGATACCAAAGTTCACGAGAGCATGGGGATGATAAAATAATGCATAAAGATTATCAAAATAAGCATTACTTTTCATCAACACAAAAAGAAGCCATAAGAGGACAATGAGGTGAAAACCTAAGAAAAATAAGAGGAAAAAGACCTAAATACTACCCCTAAGAGTGACATAAATGTCACTCATCAGAGGGATCCGGTGAGAATAGGTTCATATGTGAGAATTCATACTTATATGAGAACTGATCTACAATTTAGAACACGTGAGTAAAAATTTAGAACATACGAGTAAAAATTTAGAACATGCGACTAAAATTTAAATTTAGAACATATGAATAATAATTTAGAACATATGACTAATAATTTTGAACATGTGTGTGAGCAATAATATAGAACATCTAATTCAAGAATTAGAACATGTGAATAAAAATTTTAAAAAATTGCTTTATGAAATTTAGAACATGTGAATAAAAATTTTAGAACACTTGGTATAAAATATAGAAAATGGGAGTAAAAATATTGAACATATAATTTAAAATATAGAACATGTGAGTAAAAATTGGAACATATGCTTTCGAATTTTGAACATATAACTAAAAATCTTAAAACACATGCACGTTTTAAAATTTAGAACATAAAAGTTAAAATTTCGGAATAAGTCATTCGAAATTTATAACATCTAACTTAACTAATTTATGGTTTAGAACATGTGAGTATTAATTTAGAACATCTTATTTTAATTTAGAACACCAGGGAAAAAGTTTAGAATATCAGATTTAAAATTTAGAACATACGAGTAAAAATTTAGAACATAAAAAGTGTTCTCACATAAGGAAAATTCTCATATAAGAAAAATTCTCACGAGATTTAATAGGGAATAATAGTGGATATGAGGTATTAATAAGAAAATCAATGGAGATCGGATCAATGACTTCAAAAATTTTATTGTGAAGATCGGATCTGTGTTTAACCATATTCAAATAGCTAAATCAATCATTGTGTCTTTCATAACCATTAAACGTGTGAAACGTGTCTTTAATTAAGGTCCAACGTAATAACAAGCAATCAGCACGCAGCATTCTTCAAACTTGTATTTGGAGTTGAAATAATAATAAGGTTTGGCTTTCCAACCAAACCTGTGAGGAATAGCTATTGATCGAGCTTTACAAATAAATATATTTTTAAAATAAACTTGTTGACATGTTATCATTATATCTATACGAAGGAGAGTAATTTCTAGCTTAGGGCTAAAACAAACATGGTAAGAAGTGTCAAATACTGATCCAATCAATTCAAATCTACCTGAATAAAGCCTATATGATTCCAAACGACATTATATGAGCCCGAGATATATCCCCTAAAATCTCAAGCCTTTTCGACACCGAATCCCGAAACCTCCAAAATTTCTCAAAAAGCATGGATATTAGCCTTCAATTTTGAAATTTTTTAACTTATTTTCGCACGAAAAATTAAAATTGCAGAAATGTTTACCGTGGTCCCTAATACTCTCCGGTAGTCCAATTGGGTGGGTGAAACCATCCAATTTGCCTTTAAACGACCAATTTACCGGTTTACAACTTGCACCGATTTCATTAACTCAGGCATACCATGAACATTTATTACAACAAATAATGATTATATATGGTTCCAAACAACATTATATGACCCCGAGATATGTCCCTAGAATTTCTAGACTTTTCGACACCGGGTCTCGAAACCTCTAAAATTTCTCAAAAAAACGTGGATAAATGTCTTCAATTTTGGAATTTTTTGACTTTTTTCGCCCGGAAATAAAAAATTCCGAAAAGTTTACCATAGTCTCTAATACCCTCCGGGAGTCCAACTGGGTGGGTAGAACCATCCAATTTACCTTTAAACGACCAATTTAACGGTTTACAACTTGCACCAATTTTATTAATTAATTCAAGCCTACCACAAACATTTATGACAACAAATAATGATCATATTTGGTTCCAAATGGCATTATATGACCCTGAAATGTATCTCATATAATTTCAAAACTTTTCAATACCGGGCCCCGAAACCTCCAAAATTTCTCAAAAAGCGTGGATATTAGCCTTCAATTTTGGAATATTTTGACTTTTTTTCGCCAGGAAATAAAAATTGTCGAAATATTTTCCATGGTCCCTAATATCCTCCGGGAGTCTAATTGGGTGTGTTAAACCATTCAATTTGCTTTTAAACGGACAATTTGCCGGTTTATAACTTGTATAGATTTCATTAACTCAAGCCTACTACGAACATTTATGACAACATATAATGATCATATATGGTTCCAAACGGCATTATATGACCCCGAGATGTATTCCCTAAAATCTTAAGCATTTTCGACATACATCGAGCCTGAAATCTCCAAAATTTCTCAAAAAGCGTGGCATTAGCCTTCAATTTTGGAATTTTTTGACTTTTTGCGTGGCATTAGCCTTCAATTTTGGAATTTTTTGACTTTTTCGCCCAGAAATAAAATGTTGCATAAATGTTTACCATGGTCCCTAATACCCTTCAAAAGTCCAATTGAGTGGGTGGAACCATCCAATTTATTTAAACGGTGAATTTACCGGTTTACAACTTGCACCGATTTCATTAACTCATGCATACCACGAACATTTATGACAACATATAATGATCATATATGGTTCAAAATGGAATTATATGACCCCGAGATGTATTCCCTAAAATATCAAGCTTTTTCGATACCGGACCCCGAAACCTCAAAAAATTCTCAAAAAGCCTTCAATTTTGGAATTTTTTGACTTTTTTTCGCCCGAAAATAATAATTGTCGAAATGTTTATCATAGTCCTTTATAATCTCTGGTAGTCTAATTAAGTGGGTGGAACCATCCAATTTGCCTTTAAATAGCTAATTTAACGATTTACAACTTGCACCAATTTCATTCATTCAAGCCTGCCACAAACATTTATGACAACATATAATGATCATATATGGTTCCAAACGGCATTATATGACCCCAAGATGTATCCCCAAAAATCTCAACTTGTATGGACACAATAATTTAACATGTTTGATAATTCAAATTTAAAATAGATCCAACCCAATCTAGACAATACACCCGAATTGACATCTACAAACATAATAGGGCAAGTATATATGGTCGAATTTAATTTAATGGTGGCCTACTAATTTAAGTGTGAATCAAAGAAATTGTACTTTGTATTATATATGGGATGGGACTATGTCATATTTGATTATACCCATCATTCCATCAATTCATCATTAAAAGTGAGTCCACTTTACAAGTCTAAGGTGGTTCAATTGTAAAATCATTTGCAATAATAATAAGAGGCCAGAGTAGTCATCTTTTAACTTTATAAAGTGCTAAACTCATTCACGAACTTTTAATCCATTTATCTATATGGTGCACTTATATGTTTCGTTTGAATAGGTTACACTTCACCAGATTGAAAAGAGAAAGCAAGAGAACTTTTTTTTTTTTTTTGGTTTTATATAGTATATATTATTATTTTCAAAGTATATAGTCGACCAAATGAATGGATGGAGGAGATTTAAAAACTAAAGTGTATGGTTTGAATTGAAAATTTATAGTGGTTATAAATCTTATAATATTGTATAATAGCTATTGTAAAACTATCCCATAATTTTTAGTAGTAAGTTTCTTCGACACGGCATTCGTTGGTACACTACTGAATAATTAAATGTAAAGTTCATTAATTAATTCAAGTAAAAGCTTTGGTCAAATAACTTTTGGAACTTCAAGAGGTAAGTCTTTTTATACGTAAATATTATCATGTGATGCATGACGCTTAACCTTGCAAATTGAGTAAATTATATTTTGGACTTCAATTTGTATTTAAACTATTGGTCGATTTGATTATGTTACTGTAACTAAATTTTAAACTTTGGAATAGACATCTCCTATACGAATAACAAAAGTGTTGATGAAAAAAAATCCGGCCAATTTCTTTTTTAGAATCGGATTAAATAATAATGATCTTGGTAAATACGTAACTCTAAACACTTTCGTATTATTTACTTCCTCTATTCTAAAATAATTTATACCCTTCTATTATCACATTTATATACAAAGTACTTTGCATTGACTATACATTTTTATTGATGTACAGAGTATTAAAAATTAACAATACAGCATAATCATATAAAACATTTTTAGATCGATACTCTGTAGGTGTTAATGTGAAATTCATAATATTATTAACTTTTTTTTATCCCAATTTAGAAATTCAAATGCCTTGCTTTTCAGATCGAATCAAATCGAGTTCCTGAAAATTGAAGACAAGCAATTACAAAAGATGGGTAGTTTATCATGGCCAAGCAAGATGCATCACATGCATGTGATGTGATTAAAAAATATGACTACAAATTTTGCAGGTTTATTAGTCTTTGATTATTGTTAGTAATATAAACAATTCAAGTGGATCTTTAATTTGTTTTTAAAGTGGATTCAAGGAGTTAACTTAGATCCATCATTCAGTAAGTCATGACAAAATTTTAAAGAATCTTTAATTTCTTATTGTGTGCTAACGTACAACATAGCGTAAGCTTCATGCATCATGCATTCGTTAGAAAATGGGGTACTAAAGTTTCTATAAAAGGCTCTAAAGCTATTAATAAACTTCCTCATTCAATTCCTGTTCAATACAAGTAATCACCTCGATCATAAGTTGTATTTGGATCGGAGTTGAGTTTTATATATATAGTAGAGTTTTCAAGAAAAAAAAAATGGCAAATCAAGTTGATGGTAGTCATGAAAAGTCATTTAAACTACAAAGCTTTCATAAGTTTGTGCGATCAAACCCGAAATCAGATAAATTTAAGGTAAAAAGGTTCCACCACATCGAGTTTTGGTGTGGTGACGCATCCAACACGAGCCTCCTTTTTTCTAAGGGGCTTGGCATGCCTACCGTTGCCAAATCTGACCATTCTACCGGCAACCTTGTACACGCCTCCTACGTGTTGCGTAGCGGTGACCTCCGCTTCCTCTTCACCGCTCCTTACACTCAATCTTCGTCTCCAACGGCCTCCATACCTACGTTTAACTATGAATCCCACTCCTCTTTTATGTCCACTCATGGGTTTGGAGTTCGCGCTATTGCCCTTGAGTGGACGATGCTAAGTCCGCCTACGCCACTAGTGTAGCAGCCGGGGCTCGCCCTTCCTCCCCTCCCATCCTCTTAGAGGACGGTCATACCCTCCTCGCCGAGGTCCATCTCTTCGGTGATGTAGTCCTTCGATTGGTCAGCCACGCACATACATCTATTTGCAACAACTTTCTACCCAAATTTACTCAAGTACATGGATCAGGAACCGAATTCGGGTTCAATAGCCTAGACCACGCCGCATGAAGCGTGCCTGAGCTAGCCTCCGTCATGGAATACATAATGAGGATAACCGGTCTCCACGAGTTCGTAGAGTTTGCAGCCGAAGACCTAGTTGGAGTCACCGAATCCGGACTCCAATCCGTGTTCTTAGCAAACAACGACGAATCTGTTTTCCTAAACTTCAGCGAGCCAGTGTATGGTCAGACAATTAAAAGTCCCATTGAGACGTTCATAAAACGTAACAACGGTCCAGGAGTGCAACACTTGGCTCTCATTACTAACGATATATTCAAAACCCTAAGAGAGATGAAGAAGACGTCATTATTCGACTTCATGCCACCACCAGAAGGCGATTACTACCAAAAACTAAAGGCGGTGGCTAGCGGTTTCTTAACGGAGGAGGAAATACAAGAATGCGAGGCGCTAGGGCTTAAGGTGGACAAGGACCATGAAGGTGTTATAATCCAAACATTTACAAAGCCTATTGGAGATAGGCTTACTATATTCATTGAGGTGATACAAAGAATTGGGTGTATGATTCAAGGAGAAGATGGCAAGTTTTATCAAAAGGGTGGGTGTGGTGGATTTGGCAATGGAAAGAATTTTAATGAGTTGGTTAAGTCATTGGAGAAATATGAAAGGACTATTATTACTACTCAGAGTTAATTAAACTCTTGATAACATTGATCAAGTGATGCGCAACATGCAAGTCCTATATATTGTGACAACATAATGTGGTTTTTCCGAAAAGTTCCTCGGGCTTGGGTTTCACTAACTCACTGGTTGTCTGGATGTGCTTGTCGTAGGCAATTGCTATATTTTCATTATTAGTTTTTTTCTTAGTTCTTTTGTAAAATAAAAAATAAATAAAATAAAATAAAAATAAAATAAACATAATGTGGTTTTATGTTTCAATTGCTCTTTTAGCTACATCATCAACATGGTTTTACCATATATATGCTATTATATTGTGGGTTTTACATGTTGAGTATACAATAATAATTATGAGTTGAGCCTTAATTAGGTTTCAACTGGTGAGTTATTGTGCTTTATTAGCTCTTTGATAAGTATAATGGTCATCAAACAGTATAACCTTTGACCATTTTATTAATGTATTATAAATACGGAGTACATTATATTCGTATGCATTTTCTCTATTTTAATGTGTACTTGCAACATTTTTTCTTGGCTCATGAAATGATTATAAAACGTAAACGACCGAACTAAGCAATAAAATTTTAATTGCTTGTACAAGCTAACAACGTAACACTTTTTTCTTATTGACAATAATAAAATTATTATCGATTGACCATTTACTTAACTTAATATCTTTTTTTAAGTGCATGCTAAGCTGGTGTGTTTTTTTAAGTAAATAAAATTAAGTAATTCCTAAGTGAAATCTAAATTTTTTTATGTAGAGAGTACTACAAGGGTATATTACAAAAACAGATTTGATCCATGTCAATCTTGGGTATAATCATCTAACCTAATTGATATTTACAAATGTTTTCAATAATAGTACTAGCTATTGTTTAGTACTTTGTATAATAATATATTTGAAAAATTCATGGTCGAATTTAAGAGGAACAATAAATTATTACCACCACAGTCACATGTAGCAATATTATTATTTAAGATATAACAAAATTTGTAATTAAAATTTGTATCACTATAAATAAAATGTAACTGCGCTAATGCACGAGACACATCATTTGTCAAAAGATACTCTTACTTAAACACGATCAACTAGATCAATGGGTTGGACAAGGCCACACATAATGCCAATGGCTATTTTATTTTAATGTGAATTGGTAAAAAAATAAGCGGACTACCATGTAGGTTGTCATCAAGGTTGTACCAGTTTCATGCAAAAAATTTAAAATGATATGATGCTCATTCAATTAAAACCCGAACCCAATCAATGATTTGTGCACGGCTCATCTTAGATTTGGCCATTTCGTACCACATTTGACCAACTCACGTACCTACTTGACTCATCTTCGAGGCCGAAACCTCCAAAATTTCTCAAAAAGAGTGGATATTAGCCTTTAATTTTAGAATTTTTTGACTTATTTTCACCTATAAATAAAAATTACCAAAATGTTTACCATGGTCCCTAATACCCTCCGGTAGTGCAATTGGCTGGGTAGAACCATCCAATTTGCCTTTAATCGACCAATTTACCGGTTTACAACGTGCATCGATTTCATTAACTCAAGTTTACCACGAACATTTAAGACAACATATAATGATCATATATGGTTCCAAACGGCAATATATGACCCCGAAATGTATCCTATAGAATTCAAGACTTTTCGACACCGGGCCCAGAATCCTCTAAATTTTCTCAAAAAATGTAGATATTAGCCTTCAATTTTGAAATTTTTGACTTTTTTTCGACCGAAATAAAAAAAATACCAAAATGTTTACCATGGTCCCTAATACCATCTGGTAGTCCCTTTGGGTGGGTGGAACTATACAATTTGCATTTAAATGACCAATTTACAGATTTACAACTTGCACATATTTCATGAACTCAAGCCTACCACGAACATTTATGACAACAAATCATGATCATATATGGTTCCAAACAGCAATATATGACCCCCGAGATGTATCCCCTAAAATTTTAAGACTTTTCAAAGTCGGGCCCCAAAACCTCTAAAATTTCTCAAAAAACGTGGATATTAGTCTTCAATTTTGGAATTTTTTGACTTTTTTTCACCGGCAAATAAAAATTGCCGAAATGTTTACCGTGGTCCCTAATACTCTCCGGGAGTCCAAGGGTTGATGGAACTATCAAATTTCCCTTTAAACGACAAATTTATTTACAGGCTTACAACTTGCACGAATTTCATTAACTCAAGCCTACCACGAACATTTATCAATACATATAATGATCATATATGGTTCCAAACGGCATTATATGACTCCGAGATGTATTTTCTAAAATCTCAAGTTTTTTCGACAACGTCCCCAACCTCAAAATTTTCTCAAAAAGCGTGGATATAAGCCTTTAATTTTGGAATTTTTTTAAATTTTTTTCGCTCGGAATTAAAATTGTCGAAATTTTTACCGTGGTTCCTAATACCCTCCGGGAGTTCAATTGGGTAGGTGTATCCATCCAATTTGCCTTTAAACAGCTAATTTACCAGTTTACAGCTGGCACTGATTTCATTAACTAAAGCCTTCCACTAACATCTATGACAACATATAATGATCATATATGGTTCCAAATGACATTATTATATGACCCCCCAGATATATTCCTTAAATTCTCAAGACTCTGTGACATCGGGCCCCGAAACCTCAAAAATTTCTCAAAAAACGTTGACATTAGCCTTCAATTTTGGAAAATTTTTACTTTTTTCGCTAGAAAATATAAATTGCTCAAATTTTTACCATGGTCCCCAATACCCCCGATAGTCCAATTGGGTGGTTGGGAACCATTCAATTTGCCTTAAAACGGCTAATTTACCAGTTGGCAACTTGCACCAATTTCATTAACTCAAGCCTACCACAAACATTTATGACAACAAATACTAATCATATATAGTTCCAAACGAAATTATATGACCCCGAAATTTATTCCCTAGAATATCAAGGCTTTTCGATACCGGACCCTGAAACCTTCAAAATTTCTCAAAAGCGTGGATAATAGCCTTTAATTTTTGAATTTTTAGACTTTTTTTCGCCCGAAAAAAATAGTTGCTGAAATGTTTACCATGGTCCCTAATATCTTCAGGAGTCCAATTGGGTGGGGGAACCATCCAATTTGCCTATAAACGGCCTATTTACCGGTTAATAACTTGCACCGATTTCATCAACACAAGCCTACCACGAACATTTATGACAACAAATAATGATCATATATGGTTCCAAACGGCATTAAATGACCCCGAAATGTATCTCCTAAAATTTCAAGACTTTTTGACACCGGGATTCAAATCCTCCAAAATTTCTCAAAAAACGTGAATATTAGCCTTCAATTTTGAAAATTTTGACTTTTTTCGCCCAGAAATAAAAATTGCCGAAATGTTTACCATGGTCCCTAATACCGTCCGGGAGTCCCATTGGGTGGGTGGAACCATCCAATTTGCCTTTAAACAACCAATTTACCGGTTTACAATTTGCAGCGATTTCATTAACTCAAGCCTACCACGAACATTTATGACAATAAATAATGATCATATATGGTTCCAAACAGCATTACATGACCCCGAGATGTATCCCCTAGAATTTCATGACTTTTCGACGCCGGGCCCCAAAACCTCTAAAATTTCTCAAAAAGCGTGGATATTAGTCTTCAATTTTGGAATTTTTTTTTACTTTTTTCGCCCGGAAAAAAAAAATGCCAAAAATTTTATCATGGTCCCTAATATCTTCCGGGAGTCCAATTGGGTTGGTGGAACCATCCAATTTGCCTTTAAACGGCCAATTTTGGAGATTTCAAGCTCGATGCATGTCGAAAATGCTTAAGATTTTAGGGGATACATCTCGGGGTCATATAATGCCGTTTGGAACCATATATGATCATTATATATTGTCATAAATGTTCGTAGTAGGCTTGAGTTAATGAAATCTATACAAGTTATAAACCGACAAATTGTCCGTTTAAAAGCAAATTGAATGGTTTAACACACCCAATTAGACTCCCGGAGGATATTAGGGACCATGGAAAATATTTCGACAATTTTTATTTCCTGGCGAAAAAAAGTCAAAAAATTCCAAAATTGAAGGCTAATATCCACGCTTTTTGAGAAATTTTGGAGGTTTCGGGGCCCGGTATTGAAAAGTTTTGAAATTATATGAGATACATTTCAGGGTCATATAATGCCATTTGGAACCAAATATGATCATTATTTTGTTGTCATAAATGTTTGTGGTAGGCTTGAATTAATTAATAAAATTGGTGCAAGTTGTAAACCGTTAAATTGGTCGTTTAAAGGTAAATTGGATGGTTCTACCCACCCAATTGGACTCCCGGAGGGTATTAGAGACTATGGTAAACTTTTCGGAATTTTTTATTTCCGGGCGAAAAAAGTCAAAAAATTCCAAAATTGAAGACTAATATCCACGTTTTTTTGAGAAATTTTAGAGGTTTCGAGACCCGGTGTCGAAAAGTCTAGAAATTCTAGGGACATATCTCGGGTCATATAATGTTGTTTGGAACCATATATAATCATTATTTGTTGTAATAAATGTTCATGGTATGCCTGAGTTAATGAAATCGGTGCAAGTTGTAAACCGGTAAATTGGTCGTTTAAAGGCAAATTGGATGGTTTCACCCACCCAATTGGACTACCGGAGAGTATTAGGGACCACGGTAAACATTTCTGCAATTTTAATTTTTCGTGCGAAAATAAGTTAAAAAATTTCAAAATTGAAGGCTAATATCCATGCTTTTTGAGAAATTTTGGAGGTTTCGGGATTCGGTGTCGAAAAGGCTTGAGATTTTAGGGGATATATCTCGGGCTCATATAATGTCGTTTGGAATCATATAGGCTTTATTCAGGTAGATTTGAATTGATTGGATCAGTATTTGACACTTCTTACCATGTTTGTTTTAGCCCTAAGCTAGAAATTACTCTCCTTCGTATAGATATAATGATAACATGTCAACAAGTTTATTTTAAAATATATTTATTTGTAAAGCTCGATCAATAGCTATTCCTCACAGGTTTGGTTGGAAAGCCAAACCTTATTATTATTTCAACTCCAAATACAAGTTTGAAGAATGCTGCGTGCTGATTGCTTGTTATTACGTTGGACCGTAATTAAAGACACGTTTCACACGTTTAATGGTTATGAAAGACACAATGATTGATTTAGCTATTTGAATATGGTTAAACACAGATCCGATCTTCACAATAAAATTTTTGAAGTCATTGATCCGATCTCCATTGATTTTCTTATTAATACCTCATATCCACTATTATTCCCTATTAAATCTCGTGAGAATTTTTCTTATATGAGAATTTTCCTTATGTGAGAACACTTTTTATGTTCTAAATTTTTACTCGTATGTTCTAAATTTTAAATCTGATACTCTAAACTTTTTCCCTGGTGTTCTAAATTAAAATAAGATGTTCTAAATTAATACTCACATGTTCTAAACCATAAATTAGTTAAGTTAGATGTTATAAATTTCGAATGACTTATTCCGAAATTTTAACTTTTATGTTCTAAATTTTAAAACGTGCATGTGTTTTAAGATTTTTAGTTATATGTTCAAAATTCGAAAGCATATGTTCCAATTTTTACTCACATGTTCTATATTTTAAATTATATGTTCAATATTTTTACTCCCATTTTATATTTTATACCAAGTGTTCTAAAATTTTTATTCACATGTTCTAAATTTCATAAAGCAATTTTTTAAAATTTTATTCACATGTTCTAATTCTTGAATTAGATGTTCTATATTATTGCTCACACACATGTTCAAAATTATTAGTCATATGTTCTAAATTATTATTCATATGTTCTAAATTTAAATTTTAGTCGCATGTTCTAAATTTTTACTCGTATGTTCTAAATTTTTACTCACGTGTTCTAAATTGTAGATCAGTTCTCATATAAGTATGAATTCTCACATATGAACCTATTCTCACCGGATCCCTCCCCTATATATATATATATATATTATTCACTTTTTTGCATGAACCAACAATAATTATAACTGTTTGTGTTCCATGAATCTTTTTTTATAAATCTTGTATGTACGATTGTAGTATTTTATTTTTGTACCCTTAGACCAAGGCTGGAAATTAGCTGAGAAGTAATTATATTCTATTTTTATTTTCTCTGTTTGGTTCCCTTTCATTGATTTTATTCTTTTTATTTATAAATACTAATAAAAGTTTATTGTTACTAACTTTGCTAAAATAATTTGACACACTTCTAGTTGGCGCTCTTGTTAGATTTATAATCTAGTCAAATTTCTTCTCCTTACATTGAGTTGTAATAGTAAAACAATTAAAATAAAAGCAAATTATATATCATTGGCAACAAAATTTTTACGCCAAAAATTGTTGGTGCATGGTAAGACTTTTATTACTCCGTAAGGTAGGATAGGATTGCATTATTACAGTTCACGATGACAACAAAATTGACGGGGCGCAAATATTGTGTTTGATTTTCACCACTTTTGGTATAGGACAGATATTTTTAGTTCCTACCACCTATCCAATTTAATGATCACGATTAAAAATAAACCTCATCATTTTAACCATTAATCTAAATTAGAACAACACATTAAAACTTTCAAACTACTACCTTAGCTTTCTAAACCGTTTAACATAATAAAAAAAATATATAATTTTTTTTTTTTGTTGATACCTTAAATATCTCACCAACTTTTCCTAATTAAATTGCTTGAAAAGTAACCTAATAAACTTTTATCACCTTTAATAATAATGCAACCAATATTCATCTTATCAATTTTGTCCCTCTTATTTGCTTTCATCTATCAAGTTCAATGTAGATCTTTATCCGAAACAATATCTCCAAGTTCACCACCAACATCATTAGAAACAACCGCCTTTGTTATCCCTCCATCACCGTCACCATCCATTGCCGCGGCCCCTTATAATGATCCCTCGTACGTTCTCTCACCAAGTTCCGCCCCAATCGCCATGCAAGACGCCGATGGGGATCCAATTGATCTCCCCATCACCTTCAACCCCTTTGACCTCAACCATGATCAACAAGAAGAATCATTAACCACCACCAACACGGCGGCTAATAACCCGGACGTAAAGAAAACTTGTGATGCCACGGATAATCCTGACCTTTGCATTTCCTCCTTAAAGCCATTCCTAATGCATAATAACATAATGGTGTTAAAAAAACGGACACGTTCTCTTTACTTGGGATGCAAGTTAAAGCGACGCAACAAGCCACGCAACTTGCCCTAGCCTTGAGTACTAAAAAATTAGGGCAAACCGATAATGATATGGATGTCCTTAGAGATTGCAAGGAGATGTACGATAATGCTTTGGATAATTTAGATAAGGTTGTAAAAGCACTTGAATCCAAAGATATTGGTACTATTAATAGTATGTTAAGCGCCACGATTTCGGATTTTGGTACGTGTGATGATGGTGTACAAGAAAGTGGTGGTACGTCTCCCTTGGTTGGTTATGGAAATAAATTGACTGAATTGGTTAGTAATTGTCTTGCCACAGTTTCTCTTATTAAGGATAATGGTGCGACGACATGATATTGAACACCATCTGGTTCCTCTTCGGTTTCTTTTAATTATCGGAATAATTTTTACTCTCAATACGACATTAAATTTAAGGATGAAGAAAATTATACGGGGTGTTTGGAATTTTTTTTTCCTAAATGAGATGTTGTGTTTGAAGATGAGAATTGAAGGAAAGAATTGGGGAGAATCCTG
Organism: Chenopodium quinoa; assembly: GCF_001683475.1. Classification (NCBI taxonomy): domain Eukaryota; kingdom Viridiplantae; phylum Streptophyta; class Magnoliopsida; order Caryophyllales; family Amaranthaceae; genus Chenopodium; species Chenopodium quinoa. Next base: position 23,574 of record NW_018745209.1, read on the forward strand.
TTTCAAATTATGTCCCCTGTATTTTATACTCGGTCTAATCAATGATTGAAGTATAATTTTAGTAAGGTAAAGATTCATAGTGTCAATTTTTTCTTTGTTATATGTATTTCTATAAGGGTTACAACATAGGCCTAATACAAAAGGCCATTGATATCTCCGGCTTCTATCTAGTCATCCTAGCAACTTGATTAGCTTCACGCACTTGGTCCTGCGACCCTTGCCTTAATGATAGCCTACCTAGCTGCTAGAGGAGTTCTCTAAATTCATCATATATGCATTACTGAGCTCATCCCACACTTTAGAGCAAAGAGTGACACGCACCTTGAATAGAAAATCAAAGTGCAAGCAATAACCGTAGTAATGAGTAAAAGTTCCAAGTGTAATAATGCATGTCTAGCCAAAATGATGGACAAAGGTAAAATTAGAGGCTAAGGGTCTGTTCTCTTACGTTGAAATTCAATTCAATTCAATTCAGTTCAGTTCAGTTCAGCTCCTAATTTCCTTCTCTTATAAAATATTCATTTCAGTTCAGTTCAGTTCAGTTCAGTTCAGTTCAGCTGAGTTCGGTAAATGAGAACAGGCCCTAAGTATAGTAAAGAGAAAATAAAATTAGGGATAAAAGCATGAAACTAATAATAACGTAGGGCTCATTATTATTGAAGTAGTAAATAGATATAACATAGATGTGCATGCATGGTACGTAGCTAGTTAGCTAGCTAGGAAAGAAACTAACTAACAAATAATTAAAGCACGTACATACATGCATGCATGTTAATTATGATGAGTGAGCCATGCATACTAATTACGAACGAAAGTACGTAGAATTACATAGTTCCAAAATTAGCACCAACAGATGCGAAGTTTTTGCCAGGGAGGATGTTAGCACTGCAGGTGGTCTTGGTAATTGGTTCCATGAAGCTCGAGAAAGTGGATGATACGTCGAGAGAAGCTTCGATTTGGTTCCAATTAATATTCTGGAAATCAGTGGCATCGCCACATTTGACGTAAACCTTGTTAGGATTGTTGGTGGTGGGAAATTTGGGAGCAGACCAAGCCAATAGCCATGCACAACTTTTAGCAGTACTGTTGTTGCCCAAGTACACTACGGCTCCCTTGGATCCATCGTTATCTGTCGCCGAATGAGTAAAGCTGTCGCCTTTGCTGACATCAATGACCGAAGGATATTCACCAGTCATCACTTCCCCATGCCAATCCTGATTCATTGAAAAATTAACCCTTCCAGGGGTGGAGTTCATCATCGAGACGACTGCACTGTTTTGTTGTTGACTATTGGCCGCTGCACCATTGTTCTGTTTCATCCCAATGTTTTTCGCCACCTCTACCATCTTCTCCACAATCTCTTTGTCTTGTGCATTCATCACAACTGTTTCTTGTGCTTGAGGCCATTTTTTTCCTTCAGTACCTATAACAAATTTTAACTGCAAATTAGTAATTCAGTTTAACCCGATATATATATATATATAGATGACTTGCTTTAATATATTTGATAACAAATATAAATGCATACTATATATATGAAAGACTCTTCTATGTATATGATATACATGACATTTACCTTGATCGGAAGTTCGGATTGTTGGTTATTTGTATGCTAGAGATCAGAAGCTTGTGTGTTGCACTGCGCCAATTACCTACCATCCTTTGCATATTTATACACAAATCCTTACCTTATACATACTTGTTGTACTCCTATTAGCTTCTTCATAACCGTAGTGTATTTGAATTCGATCTCTACTTTAGAAATTCACGCACTATTTTTGCATATATTCTCCACTTTAAATTGTCTACCTAGCCTTATTATTTACTTTTGCATATATTCTCTCTTATCATTAATGTTGATGATAGATAGGTATATTGTTATCATCTCATTTGGTCCCATATGAATATCAATACTTGTAACTTGGAAGGTCCACATTTTTTCAAACCAATGCAAGGATATAACTTATATGAGGGATGGGCGAGAATTGAGCTGAGGGATATAGCTGGTTAGAGCTTTTCTTTCCAGTTTCAAATGATCCTAAGATCGATATTGACATATATATGTAAATGTTATGGCTAAATTTCATGTGGATCTTATGTTTTGTTATGAGATTGTTTCATTATTGGTTCAAAAATAATATGGGGTTGTTAAAGTTATAAAGTACAAAATTTTCAAATAAAATCATATGAATCAAATAAACATCCTCCTTACGACTAAAGATATGTTAGATAAAAACCTTTTAATAAGACTGCATTTTCTAGCTAGGAATATAAGAGTGGGATTTTCCATAATGTACAAAATTAAGCACGGCCGTGCAGGCCTTGGCAGCTTGTTGAAACTTTCTGGAACCTCCTGCACGGACGTGCAAGGTCTGGCACGGCCGTGCAGGGTCTTTTAAGCTCTTTTTTCCATCTTTTCTTCTATATTGCTCCTTTCCTTGGCTTCTTTTAACCATCTTCTTGCTTCTAACTCGGCTTTGTATCCATGGGCTCCATTTGGTCGTTTTTTTGAACCTATAATTCTCAACAAAAACACCAACAACCCGTGAAGCATAGGATACACAAAAATTGCATAATAATACAGTAAAAATGAACCAAAACGCAAATTTTATCAAGTAAACTAGGTTCAAAACACCCTAAAATCATATCAAATAGCAAGTTATCATGAAACCATCTAATTTGCCTTATAACACTCAATTTGTCCATTCGAAACTTGCACCTATTTCGTAAACTCAAGTCTACCACAAAAATTTTTAACAACATATAATGGTTATATATGGATCCAAACGTCATTATATTACCCTAAAAAATATCCTTTAGGGTCTCAAGACTTTCTCCACCGAACCCCGTAACGTCAAAAAATTACTTAAAATGCGTGGATAATAGCCTTCAATTTTGTAAATGCTTGACCTTTATTTGCTCGGATATAAAAATTGCCGATAAATTTACCATAGTCCCCAATACCCTCCAGGAGTCCAATTGGGTGGGTGGAACCTTCTAATTTTCCTTAAAACGCTCAATTAGCCTGTTTTAAACACTCACCGATTTCGTGAACTCAAGCCTATCGCGGACATTTATGAAAACATATAATGGTTATCTATGGTTCCAAACGTCATTAAAACCCTAAAATGTATCCTTTATGGTTTCAAGACTTTTCTCCACTGGACCACATAACGTCAAAAATTCCTCAAAAAGCGTGGATAATAGTCTTCAATTTTGAAATATTTTGACCATTTTTTGCCCGAAAATAAAATTTTTCGAGATGTTTACCATGATACCTAATACCCTCCAGGAGTCCAATTGAGTGGGTGAAACCATCTAATTTGCCTAAAAACACTCAATTTGCCTGTTTAAAATTTGCACCGAATTCGTGAACTCAAGCCTACAACGGACATTTATGACTACATATAATGGACATATATGATTCCAAACGTCATTATATGACCCTAAAATGCATCCCCTAGGGTCTCAAGATTTTTCTCCACCAGAACCCGTAACGTCAAAAATTCCTCAAAAAACATGGATAATAGCCTTCAATTTTGGAATTTTTTGACCTTTTTTTTTCCCATAAAGAAAAATTTCCGAGATGTTTACCATGGTACATAATACCCTACGGAAGTCAAATTGGGTGGGTGGAACCATCTAATTTGCCTTATAACACTCAATTTGTCTATTCGAAACTTGCACCGATTTCGTAAACTCAAGCCTACCACGGACATTTATAACAAAATCTAATGGTTATATATGGCTCCAAACGTCATTATATTAACCTAAACTGTATCCTTTAGGGTCTCAAGACTTTTCGCCACTGGACCCCGTAACGTCAAAAATTCCTTAAAAAATGTGGATAATAACCTTCAATAATTTTGAAATTTTTTGACCTTTATTTTCTTGGAAATAAAAATTGTCGAGAAGTTTACCATAGTCCCCAATACCCTCCAGGAGTCCAATTGGGTGGGTGGAACCATCTAATTTGTCTTAAAACGCTCAATTAGCCTGTTCTAAACATTCACCGATTTCTTGAACTCAAGCCTATCACGGACATTTATGAAAACATATAATGGTTATCTATGGTTCCAAACGTCATTAAATCACTAGTAGAAAAAGGCTTATTTGCGTCGCTCATTTATAGTGTATTTGCGTCGCTTCTATGAGCGACGCAACTGCTCGCGACTTAAATGACTTAAAAGTCATATGCGTCGCTCCTAGGCGCGACGCAAATAAGAGTCATTTGCGTCGCTCCTTTATAAAGGAGCGACGCAAATAACTCTTCTAATAAACTTGTTTTTTG